>NC_057809.1:198510034-198545947 GCF_018294505.1 Triticum aestivum | reverse complement strand
GTGTGAAATAGAGTCCTGGATATAACATATATAGAGAGGGGGCGATCCACGAGAAGAGAGTGGAGGTATCATCGGCTTGAGGTGTCCATAGAATCTAAGAGAGGGATGATGTGTGTGTGTGTGTGCGCGCGCACGATCGATAAAGAGTGCCATCGAATTTGTGTGTGCCCACATCAAAGATATAGAGTGGCTGGCCTACTGGAACGTGAGATGGGACATGTGCAGTTTGTCTCTGTGGCATGGATACCTACCTGCAGCGCTCGACTATCGGTGTGTGGTGGGGGAAGAGGGAGGCCCAATTAACTATAGAGGTACAATGGCTGGTATATGTGTGGAGGATGAGAGAGGCCTACCTCATGTATTAAGGAGATTGATCTGCCTCATGTATTAAGGGAGATCGATCGGCATCCATGCATATGTGCGGGAGAGGAATAAGGTTGGGAGAGAGACAGAGCTAGAGTGTTGGAAGGGGTGGTAGTGGAGTTGCTTCTAACAAATGGTGGGATAGGCTTGCTAGACAAACGGAGGGCACACCCGCAATATCAATAAGAGAGGAGATGGCTGCTTGTTGTCTGTGCACGTGCGTGTGAGAGACGGGTCAGGAGGCATGCACGAATGATGAGGGGGACGATGTGGTTGTGGTAAGCAGACATAACTACATAGGAAGATCAATCGCCCTTTGTTAGAGAAAGGAGAGACATAACTTGTGAGGTAAGTCGATCGATGGGGGGGGGTAGTTAAAGTCGATCTAGGTATATGTTGGGAGATCGATCGGTATACATGCATGTGTGTGTTAGAAGCAAATGAGGCACGAGGAGAAGGATAGAGAGAGAGGGATGCATGTAGGAGGTGGTACGAGAGGCATACTATATCGAGGGGGAGGAGTGTGCGAGTACGAGAATGATGAAAGGAGTGGTGGGAGTGAGGCATGGACGGTGACAAGAGAAGAGGGGAAGCTTGTGTTTGTGCTAGGCACACCTGGATAGAGAGGCATATCGATTGATGTGTGTCGTAAAGAAGGAGCTGGGGGGCCTACACACACCGTGGGTGAATGACCAAAAGTGAAAAGACGAATTTGCGCGATGGAGCTAGAGAATGCTGAGGGAGGGTGAGAGGGATGCGGGCGTGTGCATGCACAAGAGAAAGTTAGCGCTAGCTACAAAGATAAGAGGGTTGTGTGGGTGTAAAAGACGAATAGAGATCATATATACTTCATTATAAAAAGCGAATTCGGATATTTGAAGAATTTATCATAGTGTGTTCAAACCTACTTCATTATAAATACTACATTTAATATATTTTATATCTACTCTTATAAAAAAACGGAGTTGTTGATGATGGTGTGCCTGCCATCCTGCATTATAGGCCGTCCGATTTATATCTGGCGGATAGCAAGGAAACTATGATGGTTGAAGTTGGCAACAATCATGATTGTAGATTCTTATTGAAATAGAGAAACGAATTCAAAATTTAGTTCAAATTGCAGCGGTAGTATAGACATTTGGAATTCACTAAAATGTTGGTATGAGTAGGTTACATGCAATATACAGCAAGCGAAAAAATTTAATCGGACATAACATGGATTCATACTCCTTCCTTCCATCTATATAGGGCGTAATGAGATTTTTAAGACCGCCTTTGACTATTGACAAGATTAATAGTACATGACATGCACAATGTGAAAATTATATCATTGAAAGAACCTTTCACAGACGAATTTAATGGTGTGCTTTGTGTAAGTTGCATGCCATATATCATTGCTCTAATATTTGGTCAAAGTTAGCATCGACAAACGCATTAGGCCCTATATAGATGGAAGGAGGGAGTAGCTTTGAATAGCATTTGTATAGTAAAACGGGGCAAGACTCTCTCTTTGTGTGGTGTGAATAGTTTTATTTTTTTCGTTTTCTTTTTGGTTGAGGGAAGTGCGAATTGATTTGGTACGTACAAGTACAATATTACTACATGTTAGGCTTGTCCCTAAAATTCAACCCGCGTCTTGTTATATCCCGAAAATTCAGATACCGTGCTCCCAAAACTGGCGCCTTCACAACCCGCGCCTTGCTATCCCGAAATTACAACGCGCGCGAAAACTCCCTCCAGCTGCCAAATCCCGACACGCGAAATCCCCCTTCTAACCCTGAGACGAAAGGGCCGCTAGTTCAAATCGGTGGGGGGTACTTTTGTAACACACCCTACATTTTGGACAAGCGCGTCCCTAAGTCATGCTTCACCCCCTCCCATCGCCCCATTTTCGCCATTCGAAATCCCAGGCCGCCATAACCTCTCTGCTCCAGCCACGAAACCCCACCCTCCTCTGTCTGCCACGTCATCGTTGCCCAGCCGGAGCCTCTTCCCTGACAACGTCGTCCACCGCAACAGCTTGACGTCCCTCGTCCACCTCCCCGGATGAGGATCCGTTTTCCATCTCGCCGTCCCACCGGTTCAACCGCCCCATCCTCCACCTCCAAGGAGCTGCTCTGACGATTGCCTCGTCTATCGCAGCTGCTCCATCCCCACACTGCCGCCTTAACCTGCTCCGCCGGAACCGCAGCATCCTCACCGACTCCTTGGATGAAGCCGAGGCCTACTCGGCGCCACCAAAGAGGTTGTACACTCATCGCATCGCACCTTCTCCTTAACTCGACCTCCGGCGCCGACGGTGCTCCAGCCCGCATCCCCATGGAGCGGCTACCTTGAAGCCGGCGCCGCGGGCGACATCTCCACAACGGCTCTCCCCCAGTGCGAGGCCCCTTCGGCGGCGGTGTCCATACCAGCCGGATCTGCTGCTGCTGCTGCTTCGGCTCTCGCTCACTCGCTCGCGCTGCTGCTGCTGCTCCGGCTCTCGCTCGATCGCTCGCTCGCCCAGCTGCTGCTGTTGCTCTCCCCCTCGCTCGTGCTGCTGCTCTGCTCCGATTAAGCCACACTTCAGTCGACTGAATCAAATTTTGGGTAAGTCGATTTTCAGGGGTTGGGGGGGCTCGCAGGAGTTAAGGAAGAACCACCCGCAGCAGGGACAGGGGCTCGCCGGAGAGGTACCCCACTATCTATCTTAGGGTTCAGGGTGGGGGGTCTAGAGGGCTGGCCGGGGCGGCGGTGGCGAGTTGTTTCGGGGCGGCGAGGCGGTGTTGGGGCCGGCGGTTCGGCCGGTGGTGGCTGGCAGCCCAGGGGGTGCAGGTTGAAGATGAACTGCAGGCCCTCCCTAAACTACATGTCAAGTGCCTCTCTGCTACCATTGTGTTCAGTTTCGATAGTAGCATTCAGATTCCACAGTAAATTTCAGTTTCGATAGTTAAGTTCAGAGTCAACAGTTTTTACCTCATCTGTTGTAGTCAGGTGGTTTTTGGTGATGTTAATTTTACATCCATTTTACATCATCTATTGGAGATGCTATTAGAATCCCACTTGATATTGACGATGTCTGTCTTGTGCTGCTTTAGCCTTGACGTCTTACGGCTCACCGGAGCTGCTCCAACGACAGAACAATCCATCACAACAGAGCAGTTCCCTGGACGCCGTCCACAGATTCCTTAGATCTTCCCCCACACCTCCGATAGCCACCTCTGCCTCAATTGCTTCAGCGACCAACCGAATGATGCTGAGGTCGACACGGCTACGGCAAAGAGGTTGTACACTTGTTGCATCACTTATTACTATACATTCACGTTGATCCATTAGGGCTATTTTGGTTCAACGGAAAAACGTCGATCCACTGGTTGTTACCATCACTCTAAATTTCTACATGCTCTCCTTACATAATCTCACCATATTTTTTTTGTATGCATGTCAGATATTGTACACAGTCATGCTGAACATGTAGAGAAAAAGAGAAGAGTTTTACGTGGCAATACAATGTCATGCAGACATCGCTCCATGGTGGGTTCAATGGCAAACCCTCCCCACCCCTCTCCAGATTGTAATCCAGAGGAAGATATCTGTATTAAGGCGGATTCAGACGCCGCTGACCACTCCTATTTACCCCCCAAGGTGTTTGCTCTACCTTGGCATGATGATGTCAGTCATATCATGCATATATCGCCTTGCAGTGCCTACTTTTGACATCATATATGTCATCTGCTTAGTTTAGACATGTTTTGTAATGCCACCTGTTTAGTTTCTATATCATATATGGGAATTATGCAGTCTCATGTCTTTTAGCCAGCCATAATATATGTGAAATATGCAATGCCATCCTGTTTAACCATGCATCATATATTTGAATGATATCTTGCCCATCCTTTTCTTCATTACATTTCCATTTGTCGATAATGTTTGTATATTAAACTACTCTTCCTGTGAATCAGCCATTTGGGTGGGAGATGGAAAAATCTGGAGTGAAAACAAGGCCTTCAGAGCAGCTAGTGCTACCTGTCGAAGCAGATCTGTTGTTGGGTCCCGATAGCTCCTCAGAGATGGATTCAGAGACAGATGACCAGTCCTATTCCCCCACTGAGGTGTATGCTCTAACTTGGCACGGTTATACTGCTCATATCATGCATACGGTGTCTTGCATTGCATAGTTTAGACATCATATACACAATATTCAACACCATGTTCTTAGTTCAGACATCATATCGAATGCCCTCTGTTTAGCATATAAATCACATATGTGAATTAAATGATGCGATCCTGATTACTTAGATAACATGTAGGTGAATTATGTCATGAGATCCTGTTTAGTTATTCATCATATCTTTCAATTATGTTATGCTATGCTATCCAGTTTAGATAGACATCATATATGTGAAATGATGTCATGCTATCTGTTTTAGTTAAACAATATACATGTCAACTATTTCATGCCCTATTTTTTCCACACTATCTATTGCATCCGTCTCCCATACAATGTCTGTACATTCAACTATGTTTCCTGTTTATCAGCCATTTGAATTTGGAACCTCCCACAGGCTACCTCAGGGCCAGCACGGGACCAAGGTAAACTAGCCGACCAGCGCGTCGCTTAAGCCAACCACTTGGCGCGGGCGCATGGGCAATGTAGCGACTACTAATACGATGAACACAAGTTTTACATAAGGGGCTCCCCCTCCAAAATGCTCTCACCGCCATCAGGCCAAAACCTGAGTTCTATTCATGCAGGGTAAGGAAGTTGGAATGATGCACAATTAGTCGGATAAATCCCCCAATGCGTCCTCAGGAGCACCACCCGAGCCGCTGCTGGCGTCGCTGAACTCGCCATCGCTGTCCGCATCGCCGCCAGCGGCGTCAGGGCCGTGCACCGCACCGCCCTCGTTGGCAGCCACGATCACGCCATCATTGTCTAAAGCGAAGGCCCTGATAAGAGCATCCACATTGTCTTCCACCCAGTGCGCCAGGTCGCCTCGGACGGCCTGGGGGACTGGGGCGATGGCAGCGTCGAAATCGAAGTGGGGATCCATGTTCTGGAGATGGCTGAAGACGCGAGAAAAGGCAGGCCCGAGCAGGGCGCAGCTCCTCTCCTCCACCAACCTGTCAGCCCTGGCCGACCGCGCCTCCAGCTGCGTCACCACGTCAGTGAAGAACTGAAGATTGCCGGCGTAGTTGACTGCATGCGGCTCGCCAATAGCCGCCTCGCAGATGCTGCCCAAGGCTGTGTTGGCTCTCTCCCGGAGCATGGTAAGCATGGGGCCGTGCTCATACTCTAGGATCCGCCGCTGACGTATCTCATCCGCATTCTGGCGCGCGACGTCCTCAGCCTCCTCCACCCGCTGGCGAAGAAGGAGCACCTCGGCCTAGGAGGTGGTTAACTCACCTTGCGCCACCTCAAGGGCGGCCCGGAAAGCATCGGCCCGCCGTGTCGCCTCCTCCAGCTTGGCTCTCAAGGCACCAATCCTACCTTCTGCCTCGGCCCGGATCAACCCTAGCTTCTCCTCGAACTCGTGCTCGAGGTTCAAATGTGCCATCGCCACTCGATGTCCGACCTCCTCCAGGAAACGGGCCTCCTGTGCAGCGACATCATCCTCCGCCTACGTCACCAAGCGCTCCCTCGTCTCCAGACGCTCGTACTCGCGGGTACATTCGGCGGCTTCCAGCGTCAGCGCCTCCTCATGCTTCTGGAGCTCTGCTGAGTCGCCAGAGGCCACCTTCATCGACGTGAGGGCTGCCTCGCGCAGCTCCACCTGCTCCTCCAGTGAGTGGCACCAGGCTAGGAGCTCCCGAGCCCACTCCTCCGCCGCTGTTTGCCGCCGGTCAGCTTCCCGAGCCTCCTCAACGGCCCAAGATCGGGCCTCCCGAGAGGCCACTAGCAACGCCTTGGCCTTTGCGTCGTCAAGATCGCGCTGATGGCGCGCAAGGGCGATGGCGCCCTCCAGCTCGCGCCTCTCTGCAGCCAGACGCAGGCCCTCGGCCTCAAGGCGCGCGTCTTCATCAGCAAGCTCCTCACCAAGCAGGCTTACCGCGTCAGCCGCCCTTCGAAGGAATCCTTGGCGGAGAGCACGACGCTCCCGAGCGCGCTCGAGCACGTCTTCCATGCCATCATCTGCCCCAAGCAAGCGCCGAGGGCCACGAATCAGCACCCCCCTCCGGGCTGGGGGCTGGGGGCTGGCACCCTCGCGACGGCCGGGCACGCCACGCCAGAAGCCCGACCTAGGGCCAGCCCGTCCCCAGGTGAAGAGCGCAGGGAGCGCCTCAGCCAATCGCAGTCCACGACCAGGCGAGAAGCCCACGGCAGGCTGGCTATGCCACGAGAAGGCCTGCAGAAGAGGATCGCGAGGTGCGCAGGGCCACGATGCGCCTCGGGACGGTCCGCCTCTTCGATCGCCCTCACCACAAGGGCTCTGCTGCTCGGGGCGCTTGAGGACGATGGAGGGGGCGAAGCCAAGGGGGACGGCACCTCAGCCATCTCCGCATCAGCTGGAAGGGGCCTGCGGAGCAAGGGTCGATAAAAGCAACAGAAGGATCGGGAGCTGGGAAAGGAGAAGGCTTACTCATCAGTGGCGAAGTACTTCCTACGCTTCAGCAGGCGACAAGGGTAATCATTGCCCAGGGCCTCCCTTCTCTTCCGGAGGGCCTCAAAGTCCACGCAGAAGCGGCCCAAGAGTTGGGCGCAGGGATCAACCTGCGACGAAGACGGAGCATCAAGGCGATCTGCGTCAGGGGCGCCTGCCTGATGCGCACTGCCAATCGCCTCGCCAAGGGAAGCAGTTGGAGCCTCAGGGGCCTCAGTCGCAAGCGCTGAGGGCAGCTGCTCGTCACCCTCAGCCTCAGCGGCACGGGCCCCGAGAGCTGCTCCCTCATGAGCATAGCCCGACGCCATCACCTCGCTGGGAGCCCCCTCGGCCTCTAGCGCCTCCTGCCTCCCTGCTCCGCCGCTCGAGGAAGAGCCGCCTTGGCCGACTGGAAGGGCAGTCACCACCACTGGGTTCTCGCGAGGCCCCTGGAGGCCGGCGGGGCGCGACCCCCACTCATCAAAGATAGGCATCTGCTTCACAAAATCGCCCCTGCTCTGGCAGAGGTACAACAAGGCCCCTCCCTGCTGGATGCTGCCAGGGTTGGGGTCCCCAGTCAGGGTCAAGAGCGTTGTCCTCAGCACTTCAGGAGTCAGGTCCTCTTCCTGGAGCCTCATATGATCATCGCGCCCGCTGAAGGCCCACATCCGGCGGGAGTGGCGTTGGAGAGGAGCAACGCGGCGTAGCAGGAACTCCTTCACCACCTTGGGCGCTGTCATGCCAAGCGACCTCAAGAACACGAAGCGGTGCCAGACGAAGACGAGCCGGGGGCTCTCAAGCATCTCCTGGCCCCAGCCCGAATTGGGGACAGCAGGCGAAGTTGGATCCGATAGCAGGGGGCTGGGCACCCCTGCGTCCACATACAGCCACCGCTCGCGGAACCCAGCCGCGGGCGGGGGGGGGCATGAAGTCAATCCCAGAGGCCGCTGTCTCAGACGCGGCAACGAAGCTCATGCACGCCCAGCATTGGGTAGGATCGACAAGGCGCAGCGAGAAGAAGTGGCGCAGCAAGGCAACCGAAGGAAGGATGCCCATCATAGCCTCGCAAACAAAGGCGAAGACCGAAAGGAGGGTGATGGATTCAGGACCCAGAAGCATCATGTGGATCTGATAGTGGGAAAGCACGACATTGAAGAAATCAGAAAAGGGAGGAACCAGACCCGCCCACAGGGCGTCGGCAAAATACGGGACCTTGGTGACTATCCTGTCGATGGAGAAGTGGGACGCGGGCCAGGTCGTCGTCCTCCCACATTCATTGAAGATAGTGGCCAGAGCCGAGCTAACCTTGCCTAAGCCCTCGGCGGGGGCCGCCAACAGCGGCGGACAAGGCGGAGGCATGGGTTTCTTCACTCTTCCCTTCTTCGTCGGAGCCATGGCGATGGGAAGGGGGGGAAGGTTCGAGATTGGGTTGAAAACAAAAGCTGGAGTTCGAGCGGAGGAATGACAGAGGGCGCTCGAGCAACAGAAGGGGGAGCAGCTATGTACAGCTACGAGTCCGCCTAGCATGGTGCAAAATAAGGGGGGCGTGGGGGAACAGTGCCGCCCACGTCCAGTCAACCTCCACGCGGCGCCCAAGGCCGTAGGCTGTTAGGGCCCACGGCGCTTCGCCCTTGCCCTTCCGCCTCCCTACATGGCCAAGTCCGGGCGCGCCTTGGGCCCGGGGGCTACTGTCGGCGTTCTGGGAACGGGGGTCCCCAGACTTGCCTGCCTGCGGCCTGTGGCGTGGCTCAAAGGGGGGCCCAGCACGACCCATCTTCACCAACACATACCCAAGACCCTCGCGAGGGGCCAAGCCTCGCGGGGCGGATGACGCGGAGCTTCCTCAGGCACAGCCTCATCAGGCTGGCTCGCGAGGAGGCGGAGAGATCAAGGCGGGGTACCTCACGAGGTGCCCGTGACGCAAGCCATGACGACCAAAGGCGCCAGGCGGGTGCCAGCCCGCGCAGTGTCCTCCTTTCCTCTTTGGTGCAAAGGGAGCAAGCGCTGCCGCGGAGTACCGAGGCATCAGGCAAAGGTTGCCATTTCGGTGCAACAAGACCAAGACCAGGAGGACTGCAAGACGGAGGTCATTGTGGAGCCCAAGACAGCGTCATCATTGGAGCTTTGTGCAGACGAAGACTACTTTTGTCAGGATAGCTGGTACTAGATGTCCCCCTTCAAATTAGCCCGCCATTGTTGGCTCCCTTCCCGCTCAATATTTGGGAAGAGGATCAGGGCCTCTATAAATAGGACTAGCCACCCCCACAGAAGAGGGAGGATCATAGAGGGAGAGAAGGGTGACTGAACTCCTCCCAGCAGTTCATCGCCCCAGCCAAGAGCAGACCCTCGCGAGGTTGTTCTTCCTTGTATTGTTCATCATCATCAGCCCAAGAGGCAATCCACCACGCCACACACTGGAGTAGGGTATTAAACCACAACGGTGGCCCGAACCAGTATAAACCCTGTGTCTCTCGTGTTGTTCTTTCCACAACTTAGATCTTAGCGAGACGGAGGGGTGCAGGTAGGTAGGAGGCGAAATCTCCGCACACACCCCAGTGTTCGAACCTCAAGGGTCTGCCGGAACCCGAAATCCGACAGTATTGGAAGATTAATATGATGGAAAATAGACCTGGGGGCCATAGGTTTCACTAGAGGCTTCTCTCGAGAGCATAAGTATTACGGCGGGTAAACAAATTACTCTTGAGCAATTGACAGAATTGAGCATAGTTATGACATTATCTAGGTATGATCATGTATACAGGCATCAAGTCCAAGACAAGTAGACCGACTCCTGCCTACATCTACTACTATTACTCCACACATCGACCGCTATCCAGCATGCATCTAGAGTATTAAGTTCAAGAGAACAGAGTAACGCTTTAAGCAAGATGACATGATGTAGAGGGATAAACTCATGCAATATGATATAAACCCCATCTTGTTATCCTCGATGGCAACAATACAATATGTGCCTTGCTGCCCCTACTGTCACTAAGAAAGGACACTGCAAGATTGAACCCAAAGCTAAGCACTTCTCCCATTGCAGGAAAGATCAATCTAGTAGGCCAAACCAAACTGATAATTCAAAGAGACTTGCAAAGATAACCAATCATACATAAAAGAATTCAGAGAAGATTCAAATATTGTTCATAGATAAACTTGATCATAAACCCACAATTCATCAATCTCAACAAACACACCGCAAAAGAAGATTACATCGAATAGATCTCCACAAGAGAGGGGGAGAACTTTGTATTGAGATTCAAAAAGAGAGAAGAAGCCATCTAGCTAATAACTATGGACCCGTAGGTCTGAAGTAAACTACTCACACTTCATCGGAGAGGCTATGGTGTTGATGTAGAAGCCCTCCGTGATCAATACCCCCTCCGGCGGAGCTCTGGAAAAGGCCCCAAGATGGGATCTTGTGGATACAGAAAGTTACGGCAGTGGAATTAGGGTTTTGGCTCCGTATCTGGTAGTTTGGGGGTACGTAGGTATATATAGGAGGAAGGAGTACGTCGGTGGAGCAACATGGGCCCCACGAGGGTGGAGGGCACGCCTGGGGGGTAGGCGCGGCCCCTACCTCGTGCCTTCCTGGTTGATGTCTTGACATAGGGTCCAAGTCCTCTAGATCATGTTCGTTCCGAAAATCACGTTCCCGAAGGTTTCATTCTATTTGGACTCCGTTTGATATTCTTTTTCTGTGAAACTCTGAAATAAGCAAAAACATCAATTCTGTGCTGGGCCTCCGGTTAATAGGTTAGTCCCAAAAATAATATAAAAGTGTATAATAAAGCCCAATAATGTCTAAAACAGGATATAATATAGCATGGAACAATAAAAAATTATACATACGTTGGAGACGTATGAACCGGCAGAGAGGGAGAAGAGGCACTGTTTGAGATCATACGCTCCCCTCGTGGGCCAGATGATCAGAATGAAGATGATGACGGCTCCCAATATCTGAACAATACCGGGGAGGGTGATGATATGATATTCGATCGCGACGACCAAATTGATGAAGTCATGAACTATGATTATGATGACGCCGAAAATGATTATGATGACACCGAAAATGTTGATCTTGAAAGGGACCGGCGAGGTATATTTATATAAGCAAGCATCTGGTGATCATCACATGTTTTTAATGATTTGAAGATATATTAACGAATCGATCTTTCTTATTTCAGCCCTCCGGATCGAGCAAATCTTCTACAGGCAGCAGGACAGTGCGAGGCCCGAGCAAAAAGTTGAAGGAGGGCGTAAAGTACAACATCGAAGCCATCAAAGCTAATGGCGAACCTAGCGCGCCTAAGAACATTGCGAACAAGTTCATTCGTCAGTGCGGAGTTCTTGTGAGGGACCAACTCTTGATCTCCATTCAAGAATGGAAAGAGCCAACAAAGAAACGTCCAGATCTTACTTGGGTCGACGACAGAGCAAAATCAACGCTTTGGGAATCTCTCATGGAACATTTCACCCTACTAGATAATTTCACTGATGCAGATGTGCATAAAGTCAAGGACGCTGCTCTTAGGAAGATGGCAATTGCATTCAACACCCACAAGAAAACTATATGGACCAAGTACGTCGAAGGAGGAAAGAAGACTCCAGAATTCAAGGGAACACTGGAGAAGCAAACAGAACACTGGACCGCTTTCGTGAAATTCAAGGAATCAGAATTATCTAAGGAACGGTCGAGAAAAAATAAGGCCAATGCCGCAAAAAAAGAGCAGTTCCATAGGCTAGGGCCATGTGGCTACGCGGTGGCAATGCCTAAGTGGGATAAGCCTGAGCAAGAGATGCAGGCTGCACAAGTCACTCTAGTTACATTGAGCTGGCCCCCAGGTGCAGAACTTGGTTCTATGCGCATGGGGGGCGTTGGACCTGAAGACAGGCCAGGTTTCGAAGAAGGCATGTCTTAAAGGAGCCGAAGATAAGTTACTTGATGCAATAGAAGATGCTCGAAAGGGGGTGTTCACACCCAACAGAGAGAACGACGAGCTTACGCGTGCCCTGGGAAATCCTGAACACCCGGGAAGAACACGAGGCAAGTGCATTGTTTCGTGGTATGAGGGCTTTTAAGACTGGAATGCCGACTACAGAAGCCGTGCGAGAAGGAAGAAGCTGGAGGAGGAGTAGAGGAAGCAAGAATCAGAACGCCTTCAAGGCCTAGAATTAGCGCACTCGGACTCGGCACTCAAATTCCAGCGGCAGCAGCAGCAGATCGACTCACTTAGCCAGGAAAGGGGGTCTCAGCAGCGGCAGCGGCTAGCGGATGATCCAACATTGGATAGCACTATCCCATCCATGCCGAGAAGCAGCGTTGGTTCCGCCCCGAGCGACGCATTGCTGGATGGATACCCTGTGGATGACATCATGGGGAACACTAACTGTGAGCTACACTTCAAAATGAAGAACATATCCATGAAGGTGGCGTACGCCATTGCTTATACAAATCCCCCCGATGCAACCTTCCATTGCAACCCGATTCCAGCCAGCTATGCTTGTGTCATGGTTGACGAGGTGGTGGACCAATATTCAGGGCTAGAGCTTGACATTCCTGGAGGTGACGAGGAGCACACACTGGGAGAGGCCAAACATCGTATCATCCTATGGAGAAAGGATTGCATCATCTTTCAAAGGCCACCGACACCGCGTCAGCCGACTCCTCCTTGATGTTCGCCACAATGTCAGCAGACTCCCGCTCCTCCGAGTCCACCAACGCATCAGGCCTCTCCTCTGTAGGATCGAAAGTATGTCTAGAGGGGGGGTGATTAGACTACTTGACCAAATAAAAACTTAACCTTTTCCCAATTTTAGTTCTTGGCAGATTTTAGCTATTTTAGGACAAGTCAAGCAATCATCACACAATTCAAGCAAGCATGCAAAGAGTATATTGGCAGCGGAAAATAAAGCATGCAACTTGCAAGAATATAAAGGGAAGGGTTTGGAGAATTCAAATGCTATTGGAGACACAGATGTTTTTCCTGTGGTTCGGATAGGTGGTGCTATCCTACATCCACGTTGATGGAGACTTCAACCCACGAAGGGTAACAGTTGCGCGAGTCCACACAGGGCTCCACCCAAGGGCAATGGTTGCGCGAGTCCACGAAGGGCTCCACCCACGAAGGGTCCACGAAGAAGCAACCACCCACAAAGGGTCCACGAAGAAGCAACCTTGTCTATCCCACCATGGCCATCGCCCATGAAGGACTTGCCTCACTAGCGGTAGATCTTCACGAAGTAGGCGATCTCCTTGCCCTTACAAACTCCTTGGTTCAACTCCACAATCTTGTCGGAGGCTCCCAAGTGACACCTAGCCAATCTAGGAGACACCACTCTCCAAGAAGTAACAAATGGTGTGTAGGTAATGAACTCCTTGCTCTTGTGCTTCAAATGATAGTCTCCCCAACACTCAACTCTCTCTCATAGGATTTGGATTTGGTGGAAAGAAGATTTGAGTGGAAAGCAACTTGGGAAGGCTAGAGATCAAGATTCATATGATAGGAATGGAATGTCTTGGTCTCAACACATGAGTAGGTGGTTCTCTCTCAGAACAAATGAGTTGGAATGATGTGTGTGTTCTGATGGCTCTCTCACAGAATGAGAAAGAGGTGGAGGGGTATATATAGCCTCCACACAAAATCCAACCGTTACATAGTTTTCCAATCTCGGTGGGACCGAATAAATAAACTCGGTCGGACCGAAAATGTAAACCTAGTGACCGTTAGGAATTTCGGTGGGACTGACATGCAACTCGGTAGGACCGATTCGGTTAGGGTTTGGGCATAACGTAATCTCGGTGAGACCGATTACACAAACTCGGTGAGACCGAATTTGGTAATTAGCTAACCAGAGAGTTGGTCAGGCAAACTCGGTGGGACCGATTTGCTCTTTCGGTGAGACCGAGTGGAACTCGGTGAGACCGAAAAGTTACAAAGGGGAAACACTGAATTTACATTGCAATCTCGGTGGGACTAATTCGCTCTTTCGGTGGGACCAAAAAGTTATGAAAGGGAAACAGAGAGTTTGCGAACCCATCTCGGTGGGACCGAGATCCTTATCGGTAGAACCGAATTTCTAGGGTTTGGCAGTGGCTAATGACAAGTGAAACTCGGTGGCGCCGGATAGGAAGAATCGGTAGGACCGAGTTTGGCTTAGAGTTTTGGTCATATGTGGATATGGGAAAGTAGTTGAGGGTTTTGGAGCGTATCACTAAGCACATGAAGCAAGAGGCTCATTAAGCAACACCTCATCCCTCCTTAATAGTATTGGCTTTTCCTATGGACTCAATGTGATCTTGGATCACTAAAATATAAAATGAAGAGTCTTGAGCTTTTGAGCTTGAGCCAATCCATCGTCCTTAGCATTTTGAGGGTTCCACTTTCACATCCATGCCATGTCAATCATTGAGCTTTCCTGAAATAATTATCTTGGAATAGCATTAGCTCAATGAGCTATATGTTGTTATGAATTACCAAAACCACCTAGGGATAGTTGCACTTTCATCCTCCTCCTCCAAGTCCAACATAGCATCAGGCCACTCCTCCTGCTTCAAGTCCGGCACAATGTCAGACCACTCCTCCTGCTTCAAGTCCAACACCGTGATGTCTACTACACAACCTTCTTCTTGTAGACGTTGTTGGGCCTCCAAGTGCAGAGGTTTGTAGGACAGTAGCAAATTTCCCTCAAGTGGGTGACCTAAGGTTTATCAATCCGTGGGAGGCATAGGATGAAGATGGTCTCTCTCAAACAACCCTGCAATCAAATAACAAAGAGTCTCTTGTGTCCCCAACACACCCAATACAATGGTAAATTGTATAGGTGCACTAGTTCGGCGAAGAGATGGTGATACAAGTGCAATATGGATATAGGTTTTTGTAATATGAAAAATATAAAAACAGCAAGGTAACTAATGATAAAGTGAGCGTAAACGGTATTGCAATGCTAGGAAACAAGGCGTAAGGTTCATAATTTCACTAGTGCAAGTTCTCTCAACAACAATAACATAATTGGATCATACAACTATCCCTCAACATGCAACAGAGAGTAATTCCAAAGTCAGCAATAGCGGAGAACAAACGAAGATATTATTGTAGGGTACGAAACCACCTCAAAGTTATTTTTTCCGATCAATCCGTTGGGCTATTCCTATAAGTGTCACAAACAGCCTTAGAGTTCGTCGTAAAATAACACCTTAAGACGCAAATCAACCAAAACCCTAATGTCACCTAGATACTCCAATGTCACCTCAAGTATCCGTGGGTATGATTATACGATATGCATCACACAATCTCAGATTCATCTATTCAACCATCACAAAGAACTTCAAAGAGTGCCACAAAGTTTCTACCAGAGAGTCAAGACAAAAACGTGTGCCAACCCCTGTGCATAAGTTCACGAGGTCACGGAACTCGCAAGTTGATCACCAAAACATACATCAAGTGGATCACGTGATATCCCATTGCCACCACAGATAAGCACATGCAATACATACATCAAGTGTTCTCAAATCCTTAAAGACTCAATCCAATAAGATAACTTCAAAGGGAAAACTCAATCCATTACAAGAGTGTAGAGGGGGAGAAACATCATAAGATCCAACTATAATAGCAAAGCTCGCGATACATATGGATTGTGCCGAATCAAGAACACGAGAGAGAGAGAGATCAAACACATAGCTACTGGTACATACCCTCAGCCCCGAGGGTGAACTACTCCCTCCTCGTCATGGAGAGCACCGGGACGATGGATATGGCCACCGGAGAGGGATCCCCCCTCCGGCAAGGTGCCGGAACGGGTCTAGACTGGTTTTCGATGGCTACGGAGGCTTCTGGCGGCGGAACTCCCGATCTAGGTTTCTTTCTAGAAGTTTTGAGTTATATAAGAGATGTTCGAGTCGAGAACAAGTCAGGGGGGTCTTCGGGATATCCATGAGGTAGGGAGGCGCGCCCCCCACCCTTGCGGGCATCCCGGGACTCTTCTGGCCCAACTCTTTTACTCCATGGCCTTCTTCTGGTCCAAAAATAAGTTCCGTGAAGTTTCAGGTCAATTGGACTCCGTTTGATTTTCCTTTTCTGTAAAACTCAAAAACAAGGAAAAAACAGAAACTGGCACGGGGCACGAGGTTAATAGGTTAGTCCCAAATATCATATAAAATAGCATATAAATGCATATAAAACATCCAAGGTTGATAATATAATAGCATGGAACAATAAAAAATTATAGATACATTGGAGACGTATCAAGCATCCCCAAGCTTAATTCCTGCTCGTCCTCGAGTAGGTAAATGATAAAAATAGAATTTTTGATGTGGAATGCTACCTAACATATTTATCACTGTAATCTTCTTTATTGTGGCAAGAATATTCAGATCCGAAAGATTCAAGACAAAAGTTTAATATTGACATAAAAATAATAATACTTCAAGCATACTAACAAAGCAATCATGTCTTCTCAAAAGAACATGGCCAAAGAAAGCTATCCCTACAAAATCATATAGTCTGGCTATGCTCTATCTTCATCACACAAAATATTTAAATCATGAACAACCCCGATGACAAGCCAAGCAATTGTTTCATACTTTTGATTTTCTCAAACTTTTTCAATCTTCATGCAATACATGAGCGTGAGCCATGGACATAGCACTATAGGTGGAATATAATGGTGGTTGTGGAGAATACAAAAAGGAGAAGATAGTCTCACATCAACTAGGCGTATCAACGGGCTATGGAGATGCCCATCAATAGAAATCAATGTGAGTGAGTAGGGACTGCCATGCAACGGATGCACTAGAGCTATAAGTGTATGAAAGCTAAAAAAACTAAGTGGGCTAAGTGGGTGTGCATCCAACTCACTTGCTCATGAAGACCTAGGGCATTTTGAGGAAGCCCATCATTGGAATATACAAGCCAAGTTCTATAATGAAAGATTCCCACTAGTATATGAAAGTGACAACATAGGAAACTCTCTATCATGAAGATCATGGTGCTACTTTGAAGCACAAGTGTGATAAAAGGATAGTAGCATTGTCCCTTCTCTCTTTTTGTTTTGTTTTTTGGGCCTTCTCCTTTTTATGGCCTTTTTTCTTTTTTATTTATTTTTCGTCCGAAGTCTCATCCCAACTTGTGGGGGAATCATAGTCTCCATCATACTTTCCTCACTTGGGCAATGCTCTAATAATGATGATCATCACACTTTTATTTACTTACAACTCAAGAATTACAACTCGATACTTAGAATAAGACATGACTGTATATGAATGCCTTCGGCGGTGTATCAGGATGTGCAATGACTCATGAGTGACATGCATGAAAGAATTATGAATGGTGGCTTTGCCACAAATACGATGTCAACTACATGATCATGCTAAGCAATATGACAATGATGAAGCGTGTCATAATTAATGGAACGGTGGTAAGTTGCATGGCAATATATCTTGGAATGGCTATGGAAATGCCATAATAGGTAGGTATGGTGGCTGTTTTGGGATAGGTAAATGGTGGGTTTATGGTATCGGCGAAAGTTGCGCGGTACTAAAGAGGCTAGCAATGGTGGAAGGGTGAGAGTGCGTATAATCCATGGACTCAACATTAGTCATAAAGAACTCACATACTTATTGCAAAAATCTATTAGTTATCGAAACAAAGTAATACGCGCATGCTCCTAGGGGGATATATTGGTAGGAAAAGACCATCGCTCGTCCTCGACCGCCACTCATAAGGAAGACAATCAATAAATAAATCATGCTCCGACTTCATCACATAACGATTCACCATACGTGCATGCTACGGGACTCACAAACTTCAACACAAGTATTTCTCAAATTCACAACTAATCAACTAGCATGACTCTAATATCACCATCTTTATATCTCAAAACAATTATCAAGTATCAAACTTCTCATAGTATTCAATGCACTCTATATGAAAGTTTTTATTATACCCATCATGGATGCCCATCATATTAGGACTAGTTTCATAACCAAAGAAAATTACCATGCTGTTCTAAAAGACTCTCAAAATAATATAAGTGAAGCATGAGAGTCCATCTATTTCTATAAAATAAAACCACCACCGTGCTCTAGAAAGATATAAGTGAAGCACTAGAGCAAATGACAAACTACTCCGAAAGATATAAGTGAAGATCAATGAGTAGTCGAAAAATTATGCAACTATGTGAAGACTCCCTAACAGTTAAGAATTTCAGACCTTGGTATTTTATTCAAATAGCAAGCAAAACAAAAGAAAATAAATTGACACTCCAAGCAAAACACATATCATGTGGTGAATAAAAATATAGCTCCAAGTAAAGTTACCGATGAACAAAGATGAAAGAGGGGAAGCCTTTCAAGGAATCCCCAAGCTTAGGCTTTTGGTTGTCCTTTAATATTACCTTGGGGTGCCTTGGGCATCCCCAAGCCTAGGCTCTTGCCACTCCTTATTCCATAGTCCATCGAATCTTTACCCAAAACTTGAAAACTTCACAACACAAAACTTAACAGAAAACTCGTAATCTCCGTTAGTATAAGAAAATGAAGCACCACTTAGGTACTGTTGTGAACTCATTATAAATTCATATTGGTGTAATATCTACTGTATTCCAACTTCTCTATGGTTCATACCCTCCGATACTACTCATAGATTCATCAAAATAAGCAAACAACACATAGAAAAACAGAATCTGTCAAAAACAGAACACTATGTAGTAATCTGTATCAAACGTATACGTCTGGACCTCAAACAATTCTGAAATAAATTGGTGGACCTGAATAATGTGTCTATTAATCATCTGCAAACATAATCAACCTAAACTCACTCTCTAGTAAAAAATGGCAGCTAATCTCCTTAGCGCAAAAGTTTCTATTTTTTACAGCGAGATCGCAAAGACTTCACCTAAGTCTTCCCAAAGGTTCTACCTGGCACAAACACTAATTAAAACATAAAACCACATCTAATCGGAGGCTAGATGAATTATTTATTATTAAACAGGAGCAAAAAGGAAAGACCAAAAATAAAATTGTGTTGCCTCCCAACAAGCGTTATCGTTTAACGCCCCTAGCTAGGCATGATGATTTCAATGGTGCTCACATAAAAGATAAGAATTGAAACATAAAGAGAGCATCATGAAGAATATGACTAGCACATTTAAGCCTAACCCACTTACTATGCATAGGGATTTTGTGAGCAAACAATTTATGGGAACAATAATCAACTTGCATAGGAAGGTAAAACAAGCAAATCTTCAAGATTTTCAACACATAGAGAGGAAACTTGATATTATTGCAATTCCTACAAGCATATGTTCCTCCCTCATAATAATTACATGTAGGATCATAAGCAAATTCAACAATATAGCTATCACATAAAGCATTCTTTTCATTATCTACAAGTATGCAAAGTTGACACTCTTCCAAAATAGTGGGATTAACATTAACTAAAGTCATGACCTCTCCAAACCCAATTTCATAATTATCACAATAAGATTCAACACCCTCCAAAATAGTGGGATCATTACTTCCTAAAGTTGACACTCTTCCAAACCCACTTTCATCAATGTAATCATCATAAATAGGAGGCATGCTATCATCAAAATAAATTTGCTCATCAAAACTTGGGGGACCAAAAATATCATCTTCATCAAACATAGCATCCCCAAGCTTGTGGCTTTGCATATCATTAGCATCAAAGATATCCAAGGAATTCATACTAACATCATTGCAATCATGCTCATCATACAAAGATTTAGTGCCAAACATTCTAATGCATTCTTCTTCTAACACTTTGGCACAATTATTGGAATCCTTATTTTCATGAAAGACATTAAAAAGATGAAGCATATGAGGTATCCTCAATTCCATTTTTTATAATTTCCTTTTATAAACTAAACTAGTGATAAAAGAAGAAACTAAAAGATTTGAATGCAAGATCTAAAGATATATCTTCAAGCGCTAACCTCCCCGGCAACGGTGCTAGAAAAGAGCTTTGTGTCTACTACACAACCTTCTACTTGTAGACGTTATTGGGCCTCCAAGTGCAGAGATTTGTAGGACAGTAGCAAATTTCCCTCAAGTGGATGACCTAAGGTTTATCAATCTGTGGGAGGCGAAGGATGAAGATGGTCTCTCTCCAACAACCCTGCAATCAAATAACAAAGAGTCTCTTGTGTCCCCAACACACCCAATACAATGGTAAACTGTATAGGTGCACTAGTTCGGCGAAGAGATGGTTATACAAGTGCAATATTGATATAGGTTTTTGTAATCTGAAAATATAAAAACAGCAAGGTAACTAATGATAAAAGTGAGCGTAAATGGTATTGCAATACTAGGAAACATGGCCTAAGGTTCATACTTTCACTAGTGCAAGTTCGCTCAACAATAATAACATAATTGGATCATACAACTATCCCTCAACATGCAACAAATAGTCACTCCAAAGTCACTAATAGTGGAGAACAAACGAAGAGATTATTGTAGGGTACGAAACCACCTCAAAGTTATTCTTTCCGATCAATCCGTTGGGCTATTCCTATAAGTGTCACAAACAGCCCTAGAGTTCGTAGTAAAATAACACCTTAAGACGCAAATCAACCAAAACCCTAATGTCACTTAGATAATCCAATGTCACCTCAAGTATCCGTGGGTATGATTATACGATATGCATCACACAATCTCAGATTCATCTATTCAACCAACACAAAGAACTTCAAAGAGTGCCCCAAAGTTTCTACCGGAGAGTCAAGACAAAAACGTGTGCCAACCCCTATGCATAAGTTCATGAGGTCACGGAACTCGCAAGTTGATCACCAAAACATACATCAAGTGGATCACATGATATCCCATTGTCACCACAGATAAGCACATGCAATACATACATCAAGTGTTCTCAAATCCTTAAAGACTCAATCCGATAAGATAACTTCAAAGGGAAAACTCAATCCATTACAAGAGAGTAGAGGGGGAGAAACATCATAAGATCCAACTATAATAGCAAAGCTCGCGATACATCAAGATCGTGCCGAATCAAGAACACGAGAGAGAGAGAGAGAGACAGAGAGATCAAACACATAGCTACTGGTACATACCCTCAGCCCCGAGGGTGAACTACTCCCTCCTCGTCATGGAGAGCGTCGGGATGATGAATATGGCCACCAGAGAGGGATCCCCCTCCGGCAGGGAGCCGGAACAGGTGTAGATTGGTTTTCGGTGGCTACAGAGGCTTCTGACGGTGGAACTCCCGATCTAGGTTTATTTCTATAAGTTTTGAGTTATATAAGAGATGTTGGAGTCGAGAATAAGTCAGGGGGGTCTCTGGGCTGTCCATTAGGTAGGGAGGTGCGCCCCCACCCTCGTGGGCAGCCCGGGACTCTTCTGGCCCAACTCTTTTACTCCATGGCCTTCTTCTGGTCCAAAAATAAGTTCCGTGAAGTTTCAGGTCAATTGGACTCCGTTTGATTTTCCTTTTCTGTAAAACTCAAAAACAAGGAAAAACAGAAACTGGCACTGGCTCTAGGTTAATAGGTTAGTCTCAAAAATCATATAAAATAGCATATAAATGCATATAAAACACCCAAGGTTGATAATATAATAGCATGGAACAATCAAAAATTATAGATACGTTGGAGACGTATCAGGCATCCCCAAGCTTAATTCCTGCTCATCCTCGAGTAGGTAAATGATAAAAACAGAATATTTGATGTGGAATGCTACCTAACATATTTATCAATGTAATCTTCTTTATTGTGGCAAGAATATTCAGATCCGAAAGATTCTAGACAAAATTTTAATATTGACATAAAAATAATAATACTTCAAGCATAATAACAAAGCAGTCATGTCTTCTCAAAATAACATGGCCAAAGAAAGCTATCCCTACAAAATCATATAGTCTGGCTATGCTCTATCTTCATCACACAAAATATTTAAATCATGCACAACCCCGATGACAAGCCAAGCAATTGTTTCATACTTTTGATGTTCTCAAACTTTTTCAATCTTCACGCAATACATGAGGGTGAGCCATGGACATAGCACTATACGTGGAATAGAATGGTGGTTGTGGAGAAGACAAAAAGGAGAAGATAGTCTCACATCAACTAGGCGTATCAACAGGCTATGGAGATGCTCATCAATAGATATCAATGTGAGTGAGTAGGGACTGCCATGCAGTGGATGCACTAGAGCTATAAGTGTATGAAAGCTCAAAAAGAAAGTAAGTGGGCTAGGTGGGTGTGCATCCAACTCGCTTGCTCACGAAGACCTAGGGCATTTTGAGGAAGCCCATCATTGGAATATACAAGACAAGTTCTATAATGAAAGATTCCCACTAGTATATGAAAGTGACAACATAGGAGACTCTCTATCATGAAGATCATGGTGCTACTTTGAAGCACAAGTGTGGTAAAAGGATAGTAGCATTGCCCCTTCTCTTTTTGTTTTGTTTTTTGGGCCTTCTCCTTTTATGGCCTTTTTTCTTTATTTATTTACTTTTCGCCTGGAGTCTCAGCCCAACTTGTGGGGGAGTCATAGTCTCCATCATCCTTTCCTCACTCGGACAATGCTCTAATAATGATGATCATCACACATTTATTTACTTACAACTCAAGAATTACAACTCGATACTTAAAACAAGACATGACTCTATATGAATGCCTCCGGCGGTGTATCGGGATGTGCAATGACTCATGAGTGACATGTATGAAAGAATTATGAACGGTGTCTTTGCTACAAATACGATGTCAACTACATGATCATGCTAAGCAATATGACAATGATGAAGCGTGTCATAATAAATGGAATTGTGGTAAGTTGCATGGAAATATATCTCAGAATGGCTATGGAAATGCCATAATAGGTAGGTATGGTGGCTGTTTTGGGATAGGTAAATGGTGGGTTTATGGTACCAGCGAAAGTTGCGCGGTACTAGAGAGGCTAGCAATGGTGGAAGGGTGAGAGTGCGTATAATCCATGGACTCAACATTAGTCATAAAGAACTCACATACTTATTGCAAAAATCTATTAGTTATCGAAACAAAGTAATACACGTATGCTCCTAGGGGGATATATTGGTAGGAAAAGACCATCGCTCGTCCCCGACCGCCACTCATAAGGAAGACAATCAATAAATAAATCATGCTCCGACTTCATCACACAGCGATTCACCATACGCGCATGCTACGGGAATCACAAACTTCAACACAATTATTTATAAAATTCACAGCTACTCAACTAGCATGAATCTAATATCACCATCTTTATATCTCAAAACAATTATCATGTATCAAACTTCTCATAGTATTCAATGCACTCTATATGAAAGTTTTTATTATACCCATCATGGATGCCCATCATATTAGGACTAGTTTCATAACCAAAGCAAATTACCATGTTGTTCTAAAAGACTCTCAAAATAATATAAGTGAAGCATGAGAGTCCATCTATTTCTATAAAATAAAACCACCACCGTGCTCTAGAAAGATATAAGTGAAGCACTAGAGCAAATGACAAACTACTCCGAAAGATATAAGTGAAGATCAATGAGTAGTCGAATAATTATGCAACTATGTGAACACTCTCTAACATTTAAGAATTTAAGATCTTGGAATTTTATACAAATAGCAAGCAAAACAAAAGAAAATAAAATGACGCTCCAAGCAAAACACATATCATGTGGTGAATAAAATTATAGCTCCAAGTAAAGTTACCGATGAACGAAGACGAAAGAGGGGAAGCCTTCCGGGGAATCCCCAAGCTTAGGATTTTGGTTGTCCTTTAATATTACCTTGGGGTGCCTTGGGAATTCCCAAGCTTAGGCTCATGCCACTCCTTATTCCATAGTCCATCGAATCTTTACCCAAAACTTGAAAACTTCACAACACAAAACTTAAGAGAAAACTCGTAAGCTCCGTTAGTATAAGAAAATGAATCACCACTTAGGTACTGTTGTGAACTCATTATAAATTCATATTGGTGTAATATCTACTGTATTCCAACTTCAATATGGTTCATACCCTCCGATACTACTCATAGATTCATCAAAATAAGCAAACAACACATAGAAAAACAGAATATGTCAAAAACAGAACAGTCTGTAGTAATCTGTATCAAACGTATACGTCTGGACCTCAAAATATTCTGAAATAGATGGGTGGACCTGAGGAATTTGTCTATTAATCATCTGCAAAAATAATCAAGCCAAACTCACTCTCAAGTAAAAAATGGCAGCTAATCTCGTGAGCGCAAAAGTTTCTATTTTTTACAGCGAGATCGCAAAGACTTCACCTAAGTCTTCGCAAAGGTTCTACCTGGCACAAACACTAATTAAAACATAAAACCACATCTAAACAGAGGCTAGATGAATTATTTATTATTAAACAGGAGCAAAAAGGAAAGAACAAAAATAAAATCGGGTTGCCTCCCAACAAGCGTTATCGTTTAACGCCCCTAGCTAGGCATGATGATTTCAATGATGCTCACATAAAAGATAAGAATTGAAACATAAAGAGAGCATCATGAAGAATATGACTAGCACATTTAAGCCTAACCCACTTACTATGCATAGGGATTTTGTGAGCAAACAATTTATGGGAACAATAATCAACTTGCATAGGAAGGTAAAGCAAGCAAATCTTCAAGATTTTCAACACATAGAGAGGAAACTTGATATTATTGCAATTCCTAAAAGCATATGTTCCTCCCTCATAATAATTACATGTAGGATCATAAGCAAATTCAACAATATATCTATCACATAAAGCATTCTTTTCAAGATCAACAAGTATGCAAAGTTGACACTCTTCCAAATAGTGGGATTAACATTAACTAAAGTCATGATGTAAGACCCTGGATGTAACTTACCATATTTGTACTCCAACTCTTGCCATTTCTGGCTTTAAGTTATGAGATTCATGGTTGGGTTCTTGTCTTCGTTTTGCATTTTGTTCATGTCATGCATTTCATATCATGTCATCATGTGCATCTCATTTGCATACGTGTTCGTCTCATGCATCCGAGCATTTCCGCGTTGTCCATTTTGCAATCCGACACTCCTACGTCCCTTGGCGCCCCTTTTGCCTCTTTTCGTGAGCGGGTGTTAAACTTTCTCGGAATGTACCGAGATTTTCCAAGCGGCCTTGGTACACCACCGGTAGACCGCCTGTCAAGTTTCGTGCCATTTGGAGTCCGTTTAATACTCCAACGGTTAACCGGGGAACCGTAAAGGCCTCGTGTGTGTTGCAGCCCAACACCCCTCCAAAGTGGCCCAATAACCCATCGAAAACCCCTCCATCCTCTCGGTCGTTCGATCACGATTGTGTGGCCGAAAACCGCTCTCCTTTTGAACACTCCTACCTCCTTCTAGGTATAAATAGGTGATCTCCTCCGAAATTTTGGGTCTAACCCTAGTCTTCTCCTCCCTCTCGCCCGTCGGACACGTCCGCACGCCGCCGAACGAAACCCGCCGCCATCGCACGCCAGTGAGATCGCGCCACATGTCGCCTCTGCCGCTGTTCCCACCGCGCACCGCCGCGGGCCCGCGTGGCCCAAATCCGGCCCGCGGGGCCCGAGCCACCGTCGCCCCCGACCGCGGGCAACCGCCTCCGCAGCTCCGCCGCGACTCCGGCAGTCGCGGCGCCCACGCCACCTCGCCGGTCGCCTCCCACCGACGCGCCTCGCCACGCGCGCCGCCCGTCGGCCGCCTTCCCTGCCGCGCCACCCGCGCTCCGCCCCCGGAGGAGCTCCGCCGCCGCCCATCGCCAGATCCGGCCGTGGGAGCCCGAGCCCGGCCGGATCCGCCGCCCCACCGGCGACGACCTTGCCGGAGATGCCGTCCCCGCCACCTGGGTCATCCTCTGCCTCGACCCGGCCCGATCCGCTCCGCATCCGCGACCCGATCCGGCCCGTTGACTTTTTCGCAGGGTAGAATTTTGGCTGTCCCCGATTTATGTTATTTTTATGCCCTGTTCGTCATGCCATAACTCCTCATCTGTAGATCCGTTTTGCATGCATGATATATCAAAATGTTCACCAGGATGTGCTCTTCGTTTTGTTCCATTGTGCCATGCTTGTTTGAGTCCATCTTGATGCCCAAATTGTTGACGCAAGAGTGCTATAAAATGTTAGTTCCGGTTACTTAGCAGATTATGAGCATTTGTCATTTTTTCTATGATTGTTGTGTGCTGCATATGAACATGTGCTCTACTTGTGTTTTGGGCTATGCCATGCCATCTTTACAGGCGTGTATGCCATGTTTTTTTAATCAATGTGGTGACTATCACATGCATGCAAAGTAGCTCTCGTAATATTGCTGATTTCAGAGACTTAGAATTTCACTAAGTCTTTTCCCTACTGTTATTTTTATGCCATGTATTCATGTTGCTACAGGTAGATCCATGCTTCTTTTGAGTATCTTTAGTAAGGATGATTTGGACATATGGTTGTGCTCTATCTATCCATGCCCCCGTTTGCAATTATGGAGTATCCTAGCATGACTTAATCTTGCTCTACGTTTGCTATAAAATGTTCCTGGCAGATTGTTTACATGTTAATCAATTTTTCCATGGATGTTGTAGTTGATCCATGCATGTTATAAACTTTTTCTTGCCATGGTTAGTCTTATGATCATGTCTTCTTGTTGGTAGTATGCTTAGTTTGTCATGCAATGCCTTGTCGTGAGTGAATTGAGCTCACAAAGATGCCTTCATAACTCTATTTTGCCATGCCCTATTTTTCTGCTAAGTCTGAATCTTTTAACGAAACTTGCTATGTTTACATGGGTGCCATCATATTTTCTGTGCCCTTTTGGCTAATGGTCAGTAAGGGACTTTTGTTCTATGCTTTGAGTAGCTTCATGCCATGCCTTGTATTGCTATGATACGTTCCTGTAGCATGATTTTTGCTTGCTCTAAACTTTGATTCCTGATGTTAATTCCTGACATGTTAGTATTTTCACTAAGTCTGTGGTGCTGATATCTTTCGCACTTTTGCCATGCTTGTTTGAACCTACTCTTGTGTGATTTAGCCGTAGCTCTGTGTTCATATTTTGTCAAGCATCTTGAGTAGATCACTGCCATGTGCTTTGTTGCTATGTTAGAGTGCGGTAGCTTAGTTTCTTGCTGCATTCTAGATGGCATCGTGCTGTTAATTGCAGAATTGTGCCATTCTTGTTTTGCTTGCCATTTGCAAACCGTGCATCCGATTCCGGTGATCCTTATATCAATTTCGACCGAAATCAACTCATCTTTCTAGAGGCACACTTGGTTTGCCAAGTTGATGCCTTGTTCATTATTTTCCTTCCGGAGCTCGCATATGCATTGCATATCACATCCCGCATATCATGCCATGTTTTGCATCATGTTGCTTGCGCATTGCACCGTGGTTGATTGTTGTTTCCTTTGCTTGTGTTCTTGCTTTGGGTAGAGCCAGGAGACGAGTACGTGATCGAGGAACCTGTTGAGTATGCTTACAAGGATCAAGCTTTCGTCAACTCTGAAAACTTTGCAGGCAAGATGAACATACCCTCGAAATCACTTCTATCTTTGCTTTCTTAGTTGTTCGCTCTATTGCTATGCCGTGATACCTACCACTTGCTATATCATGCCTCCCATATTGCCATGACGAGCCTCTAACCCACCTTTCCTAGCAAACCATTGTTTGACTATGTTACCGATTTGCTCAGCCCCTCTTATAGCGTTGCTAGTTGCAGGTGGAGATGAAGTTTGTTCCTTGTTGGAACATGATTATTATTGGGATATCATTATTATATCTTGTTTACTTTAATGCATCTATACACTTGGTAAAGGGTGGAAGGCTCAGCCTTATGCCTGGTGTTTTGTTCCACTCTTGCCACCCTAGTTTCCTTCATACCGGTGTTATGTTCCTTGATTTTGTGTTCCTTACGTGGTTGGGTTATAATGGGAACCCCTTGACAGTTCGCCTTGAATAAAACTCCTCCAGCAAGGCCCAACCTTGGTTTTACCATTTGCCACCTAAGCCTTTTTCCCTTGGGTTCGGCGGACTCAAGGGTCATCTTTATTTTAAACCCCTGGGCTAGTGCTCCTCTGAGTGTTGGTCCAACCTGTCAGCAGCCGATGACCACCAGGGGCAACTCTGGGCTAGCCTATCGGAAGTTTGGACAATCCGGTGTGCCCTGAGAACGAGATATGTGCAGCTCCTATCGGGATTTGTCGGCACATTCGGGTGGCTTTGCTGGTCTTGTTTTACCATTGTTGAGATGTCTTGTAACCGGGATTCCGAGTCTGATCGGGTCTTCCTGGGAGAAGGAATATCCTTCATTGACCGTGAGAGCTTGTGATGGGCTAAGTTGGGACACCCCTGCAGGGTTATGAACTTTCGAAAGCCGTGCCCACGGTTATGGGCAGATGGGAATTTGTTAATGTCTGGTTGTAGAAAACTTGAAACTTAAGTTAAATTAAATGAATCAACCGCGTGTGTAGCCATGATGGTCTCTTTTCGGCGGAGTCCAGGAAGAGAACACGGTCTCGTGTTATGCTTGAACGTAAGTAGTTTCAGGATCACTTCTTGATCTTTATAGCTTCTCGACCGTGCTTTGCTTCTCTTCTCGCTCTCATTTGCATAAGTTAGCCACATATATGCTAGTGCTTGCTGCAGCTCCACCTCACTACCCCTTTTCCTACCTTAAGCTTAAATAGTCTTGATCGTGAGGGTGTGAGATTGTTGAGTCCCCGTGAGTCAGAGATTACTTCCAAAACCAGATGCAGGTGCCAATGATGCCAGTGCAGGGGACGCGACCGAACTCAAGTGGGAGTTCGACGAGGATTCGGGACGTTACTATGTTTCCTTTCCGGACGATCAGTAGAGGAGCACAGTTGGGGCGATCGGGGATCTATGCATTTGGGGTTGTCTTTCTTTATTTGGTTCCGTAGTCGGACCTTGATTGTATTCCGGATGATGTAATGCTATATTTATGTATTGTGTGAAGTGGCGATTGTAAGCCAGCTCTTTATCCCTTTCTTATTCAGTACGTGGGATGTGTAAAGATTACCCCTCTTACAACATGCCTACTATGCGGTTATGCCTCTAGGTCATGCTTCGACACGTGGGAGATATAGCCGTATCGTGGGTGTTACACATGACCTCTCCAAACCTACTTTCATAATTATCACAATAAGATTCAACACCCTCCAAAATAGTGGGATCATTACTTCCTAAATTTGACACTCTTCCAAACCCACTTTCATCAATATAATCATCATAAATAGGAGGCATGCTATCATCAAAATAAATTTGCTCATCAAAACTTGGGGGACCAAAAATATCATCTTCATCAAACATAGCATCCCAAGCTTGTGGCTTTGCATATCATTAGCATCATAGATATCCAAGGAATTCATACTAACAACATTGCAATCATGCTCATCATACAAAGATTTACTACCAAACATTCTAATGCATTCTTCTTCTAACACTTTGGCACAATTATCAGAATCCTTATTTTCATGAAAGACATTAAAAAGATGAAGCATATGAGGTATCCTCAATTCCATTTTTTTATAATTTCCTTTTATAAAATAAACTAGTGATAAAACAAGAAACTAAAAGATTTGATTGCAAGATCTAAAGATATACCTTCAAGCGCTAACCTCCCCAGCAACGGCACTATAAAAGAGCTTGATGTCTACTACACAACCTTGTTCTTGTAGACGTTGTTGGGCCTCCAAGTGCAGAGATTTGTAGGACAGTAGCAAATTTCCCTCAAGTGGATGACCTAAGGTTTATCAATCCGTGGGAGGCGTAGGATGAAGATGGTCTCTCTCAAATAACCCTGCAATCAAATAACAAAGAGTCTCTTGTGTCCCCAACACACCCAATACAATGGTAAATTGTATAGGTGCACCAGTTCGGCAAAGAGATGGTGATACAAGTGCAATATTGATATAGGTTTTTGTAATCTGAAAATATAAAAACATCAAGGTAACTAATGATAAAAGTGGGCGTAAATGGTATTGCAATGCTAGGAAACAAGGCCCAAGGTTCATACTTTCACTAGTGCAAGTTCTCTGAACAATAATAACAAAATTGGATCATACAACTATCCCTCAACATGCAACAAAGAGTCACTCCAAAGTCACTAATAGCGGAGAACAAAGGAAGAAATTATTGTAGGGTACGAAACCACCTCAAAATTATTCTTTCCGATCAATCCGTTGGGCTATTCCTATAAGTGTCACAAACAGCCCTAGAGTTCGCAGTAAAATAACACCTTAAGACGCAAATCAACCAAAACCCTAATGTCACCTAGATACTCCAATGTCATCTCAAGTATCCGATGGTATGATTATACGATATGCATCACACAATCTCAGATTCACCTATTCAACCAACACAAAGAACTTCAAAGAGTGCCCCAAAGTTTCTACCGGAGAGTCAAGACGAAAACGTGTGCCAACCCCTATGCATAAGTTCACGAGGTCACAGAACTCGCAAGTTGATCACCAAAATATACATCAAGTGGATCACGTGATATCCCATTGCCACCACAAATAAGCACATGCAAGACATACATCAAGTGTTCTCAAATCCTTAAAGACTCAATTCGATAAGATAACTTCAAAGGGAAAACTCAATCCATTACAAGAGAGTAGAGGGGGAGAAACATCATAAGATCCAGCTATAATAGCAAAGCTTGCGATACATCAAGATCGTGCCGAATCAAGAACACGAGGGAGAGAGAGAGAGAGATCAAACACATAGCTACTGGTACATACCCTCAGCCCCGAGGGTGAACTACTCCCTCCTCGTCATGGAGAGCGCCGAGATGATGAATATGTCCACCATAGAGGGAGCCCCCCTCCGACAGGGTGCCGAAACGGGTCTAGATTGGTTTTCGGTGGCTACGGAGGCTTCTGGCGACGAAACTCCTGATCTAGGTTTCTTTTTGGAAGTTTTGAGTTATATAAGAGGTGTTGGAGTCGAGAACAAGGAAGGGGGGTCTCCGGGCTGTCCACGAGGTAGGGAGGCGCGCCCAGGGGGGTGGGAACGTCCCCCCTCGTGGGCAGCCTGGGACTCTTCTAGCCCAACTCTTTTACTCCATGGCCTTCTTCTGTTCTAAAAATAAGTTCCGTGAAGTTTCAGGTCAATTGGACTATGTTTGATTTTCCTTTCTCTAAAACTCAAAAACAAGGAAAAAACAGAAACTGGCACTGGGCTCTAGGTTAATAGGTTAGTCCGAAAAATCATATAAAATAGCTTATAAATGCATATAAAAGATCCAAGGTTGATAATATAATAGCATGGAACAATCAAAAATTATAGATACATTGGAGACGTATCACACCGCGCCAGGCCACTCCTCCTGACAAGTCCGGCACAGCGTTAGGCCACGCCTCCTACTCTAACTCAGCCACGCCAGCCGTCTCCGCCGCCTCAGCAATCACGGAAGAGAGCTGCCACAGCTATGGTGTGTAGCGGTACAAGTCGAGGTAGTACAGGAGGTACAGGCGGAGGCAAGCGATATCAATATGGTTCAAGCCTCACTCCTCTTCCTTAGAGGCCTTACGACATGACCGAGGAGCAAAACACAGCCATAGTGAAGGCCCAAGTGGACACCCATTTTGGACCGAAACCGGCACCGCCGCCAAGGGAGAATGTGCCTAAGGAAAAGATTGACCAGTTTATTCGTATGGCTAGAGCACCAGCTCCCAAGCCTGTTAACTCAGACTATGAGCGCCAAATCAGGAAGGCACATCGAGCACGACTTCAAAAGGAGTCGAGCTCGAGCCAAGAAGCTGGCAAAAATGCGGGAAAACTGTTCCCCAGCTGGGAGAACAGGCAGCGCAATCGACCCCCCCGCTTGTTGTACCAACACATGAGAGTACCGGCGCCGGCTAGCTGGTAGCAACCGACGAGCATAGTGAATAAAATATGCCCTAGAGGCAATAATAAAGTTGTTATTTATATTTCCTTATATCATGATAAATGTTTATTATTCATGCTAGAATTGTATTAACTGGAAACTTAGTACATGTGTGAATACATAGACAAACAGAGTGTCACTAGTTTGCCTCTACTTGACTAGCTCGTTGAATCAATGATGGTTATGTTTCCTAACCATAGACATGAGTTGTCATTTGATTACCGGGATCACATCATTAGAGAATGATGTGATTGACTTGACCCATCCGTTAGCTTCGCACGATGATCGTTTAGTTTGTTGCTTTTGCTTTCTCCATAACTATACATGTTCCTATGACTATGAGATCATACAACTCCCGAATACCGGAGGAACACTTTGTGTGCTACCAAACATCACAACGTAACTGGGTGATTATAAAGGTGCTCTACAGGTGTCCCCGATGGTGTTTGTTGAGTTGGCATGGATCGAGATTAGGATTTGTCACTCCGATAATCACAGAGGTATCTCTGGGCCCTCTCGGTAATGCACATCACTATAAGCCTTGCAAGCAATGTGACTAATGAGTTAGTTACGGGATGTTTCATTATGGAACGAGTAAAGAGACTTGTCGGCAACGAGATTGAACTAGGTATTGAGATACCGACGATAGAATCTCGGGCAAGTAACATACCGATGATAAAGGGAACAACGTATACCGTTATGCGGTTTGACCGATAAAGATCTTCGTAGAATATGTAGGAACCAATATGAGCATCCAGGTTCCGCTATTGGTTATTGACCGGAGATGAGCCTCGGTCATGTCTACATAGTTCTCGAACCCGTAGGGTCCACACGCTTAACGTTCGGTGACGATCGGTATTACGAGTTTATGTGTTTTGATGTACCGAAGGTAGTTCGGAGTCCCAGATTTGATCACGGACATAACGAGGAGTCTGGAAATGGTCGAGACATAAAGATCGATATATTGGAAGCCTATATTTGGACATAGGAATGGTTCTGAGTAGTTCGGGCATTTTTCCGGAGTACCGGGAGGTTACCGGAACCCCCCGGGGAGTATGTGGGCCTTATTGGGCCTTAGTGGAATAGAGGAGAGGGAAGGGAAAAGAGGGAGGCGCGCCCCCCAAGCCCAATCCGAATTGGGAGGGGGCCCGGCCCCCTTTCCTTCCTTCCTCTCTCCTCCTTCCTTCCTCTCCTACTCCTACTTGGAAGGGCTCCTACTTCTACTAGGAAAGGGGAGAGTAGGACTCCCCCAGGGCGCGCCATAGAGAGGGCCGCCCCTCCCCCTCCCCCACTCCTTTATATACGGGGGAGGGGGGAACCCCATGGATACACAAGTTGATGATTGATCTTTTAGCTGTGTGCGGTGCCCCCCTCCACCATAATCCACCTCGGTTATATCGTAGCGGTGCTTAGGCGAAGCTCTATTTCGGTACCATCATCATCACAGTCATCACGCCGTCGTGCTGACGAAACACTCCCTCGAAGTTCTACTGGATCGTGAGTTCACGGGACGTCATCGAGCTGAACGTGTGCAGATTGAGGAGGTGCCGTACCTTCGGTGCTAGATCGGCCAACCGTGAAGACGTACGACTACATCAACCGTGTTGTCATAACGCTTCCGCTTATGGTCTACGAGGGTACGTAGACGATACTCTCCCCTCTTATTGCTATGCATCGCCATGATCTTGCATGTGCATAGGAATTTTTTTTGAAATTACTACGTTCCCCAACACATAGAAGGCAGGCTAAAATGCTCGATATCACTGTTGGACAACTCCTCGAGATCGAGCCCATGTCTCCACTTAGAGAGGAGGACATAAAACAGAAATATCTCCGCGGCCAACCTTTGGTTGAGCCTGAGGAGGTCAAGAACCTCCCAACGAGAATGTATGAATTGCATGATTGGTACATGAAAATTACCAAGAGTTCCAATCGAGATTCCCTCATGGTGAACGTCAAGGAAGAGCATTACTTCCATAAGCTAGCTTTGTCCGTTGAGTATTTAAAACTATTTCAGTTATTCAATCAAGAAGCACTCGACAAATCTCTTGTCAGTTGCTATTGTCTGTAAGTGATTTCTTTCTGTAATTGAAATCTCAAGCTAGCTATAGTGCTCATTGATCGATCATTATTACCTGTAATTATCCTCACTATATTCTTTTCTGTGGTATTATGCAGGATGAAGATGTATGAAATGAAAAAAGCTGGACACTATGGCATTGGGTTCATTGACCCAAATACCATTAAGGAACACACATGGAAATTGGATTGGTATAAAGCAGATGTAGAGAATAAAATGCTAGAGTTCTTGAAGCGCCTCAATACCAATGAAGATATACTAGTTCCTTACAACTTCCTGTGAGTCACACTATCTTGGACTACAAATTTTATTTTTGCTTACTAGCTAGCTAGATGCTGATTAGTGTTATGCACATGCCCGCTTAATTAAGACATGCAAACATGTGCGCATGCAGTTACCACTGGATCTTGTTAATCATTAAAGTTGAAGAAGGAATAGTTGAACTACTGGACTCACTACTTAAAAAAGAAAGTGACTTCACCATCTTGAAGGGGATAGTCGACAGGTAATTTCATCATTATTAACTATATCTTGGCCTATTTAGTTCGTCATTTCCTGATATCAACTATTTAATAAACCCTTTATTCCTTTTCTTTGCCGGCGGGCAGGGCTTGGGCAAAGTTCATCAAGGTGACTCCAGGCAAATGGCGACAAAAATTGTTTTGGTTTCGACCCAAGGTAAGTAATTAAGCAGTACTAGCTAGCTACCATCTCTTTAATTCTTGTTTCAATACCATTAATTAATTATCTTGCTTGATTAATTATTATCTGATTAAATTCTATTCTCGTAAAGGCCCTGAAGAAGGCGCCGGGGACTGAAGTGTGTGCATATTATGTTTGCGAGAACATTCGCATGATGGCGTCCGAAAGGAGCAAATCTGATAGACAACAATGGGTACGTTTGCCAGAACACTATTCACAATTTTTACATTATTATCGATATCTAGTCACACAACTAATACACATGCATATTGATCTCCTTCTTAACAGTTCAAAGACGTGCGGGAGCAGCTCCTACCAACGGAGCACATACGAGCACTTCAAGAGGAAATAACGGGATTTTTGCTCGACCAGGTCATAGATCCCAAAGGAGAATACCATTACCCGCTATCGCCCCCATGAACCACTCCCAACTGTCATCATGCTCCGAAGGCACCAAGGCAACATGTAGAGAAATTGTATATATATATATATATATATATATATATATATATATATATATATATATATATATACATGTGTATGTGTGAATAATGGTGGTTGTGAGACATTCGATGATATATATATAGGATGGGCTATTCTAATAACATCCCTTAAGACCTTATTCTAACTAGTAAGCTTGCACGTGCAACGCACGTCTGGACTGAAAGCATGTTATACAATGAAACATAATTTTTTTATCATAATTTCATTTCAAATATATATATTTCTAATTCCCAAGTCATAAAGATAGGATCTATTTTATTGACAGGATTTATCACTACTTTAGCTACTTTAGCAGCTTGGCCAATTACACGGAATTCGTGATTATTCTATTTCCTGATGCTCGCTATGTATAGTGGTCAAATAGGATTATTTTCTTTGCGAGACCTTTTACTATTTTTTATCATGTGGGAGTTAGAATTAATTCTTGTTTACTTACTTTTATCTGAGTGAAGCGCCCCAGGTGTAAGAATGCCCAGATATCATGTGGGAATTAATAGGATTTATCGCTTCACTTGCAGCAAACCATCAGGTTGCATCGATATCATATCTTTATCACCAAAATAAGACATGAATCATGCTACTCATTACCTACAGGTCCTGACCAATGTAGTTCAATGGCCAGCCCTTCCCCCTGCGGTTGTACCAAGCGACGGCCCATACATACCCGTCGACGGAGCCGCTTCGCCCAACTCACAATAGATGTCGTCGGCTCGCTCGTCTCCCTCATAGAACGGCATCGCTTCGCTCGCAGCAAACCATCAGGCTGCATCGATATCATATCTTTATCACCAAAATAAGGCATGAATCA
>NC_057809.1:198502374-198509825 GCF_018294505.1 Triticum aestivum | reverse complement strand
TGACCAATGTAGTTCAATGGCCATCCCTTCCCCCTGCGACTGTACCAAGTGACGGCCCATACATACCCGTCGACAGAGCCGCTTCGCCCGACTCACAACAGTTGCCGTCGGCCCGCTCGCCTCCCTCATAGAACGGCATCGCTTCGCTCGCAGCAAACCATCAGGCTGCATCGATATCATATCTTTATCACCAAAATAAGACATGAATCATGCTACTCATTACCTATAGGTCTGACCAATGTAGTTCAATGGCCAGCCATTCCCCCTGCCGCTGTACCAAGCGACGACCCATACATACCCGTCGACGGACAATGCGGATGCCCGAGCCAGTGCAGCAAGAATAACACTTATTACATGGAGATCCGGACCAATGTAGTTCATTTGACAACATTTAGTGTTCATTCTTCCATGGCCAGGTCCTGACCAATGGAGGTACAATTTTTTTGCAATCTATCCATTTTAAATAGCATGCCTCTCCTGCAACTTTCAGAAAACGTACTAGCATGTCCTATGCCCAAATAATGGCCATTCCAGGTCCACAAACAAATTAAAAAATACAAGTAGCCATTCGAGATTGTAAGTCTAATAGTAGCTCTTAGATGACAAATAACAAAATCTAATAGTGACCAGGATGGGCATCCCATCGTGTCTCTAATTTGGGGTTGTACTTGGTCCCTTTTTTGTATGAATTTAGTCGGTTCACTCAAATTTTCATCTAAGCTCAATAAAACTGAGACATGCATAGCTAGTCTTTCCACGGCCAATAGCAGCTTTACACAAAAATAGCTCATCATGAACCGGCAAAAGCATCAGCTACGCGATGCATGTGAAATCACATCCCAAGTCCTAAAGGTATATGGCTATTGAATATCAAGAAACAAGCTAGAAAGCAGTAGGCAATGAAAATGGATGGATTCCATGGCAGCATGATCTCTGTGCCCTTCTATCATTGTGAATCTTGATTAGGGCAGGGAGAAACTGCCGAGTTGCCTTCTTTGGTTCCCGTGTATAGACACCTGCAGCACACAACTATTTGTAGCAAAATGTAAAATATTAACACTGTTCCAAATGGATTTGCATAGGCCCTACGGAAAAAAAGTATAGTCGTGAACCATGGTGCATATATATAACAATGTCTGAATTAAGATGATGAGCATTACAACAGGGGGAGGTAATTGACCTTAAATCACTTACATATGAATATGTATACTCTAAATGTAGGCCTTGGCTGAGAAGCAAGACAGATCTGGACATTCAGTAAGTAAAGCCACAAACTTATCCACCTCTTCATCCCTGAACAACATATTTCTATAAGATAGTATATCTGTATATGCACTGAACAAAGCCCGTATGTTGGAATAGAATAATACTCATGAATGTAATCAAATGAACTAAGAATTTGCTAATATGTCTAGCATGACACATCTCTCATCCTCGTTCCTCCTCGGCACAATTGCATTCCATAGTATGGTTATACATATCCTCAAACATGTAGGAACTAATATTTGTCTTTCTCACATGCATGAAGAAATAGTTACATTTACGTGCTAGAAAACTAATTGGATGAGAAGTACATATGTCGCTCATTGTTGTTCTTGTATAAAAACAGTACGAAAGTGGGATCATAAACTCACCAATCCTTGTTGTCTCTCTTTATTTACAGAGCATTTAACCTCTGCCTCACACAACATATATATGTCTCAGCATTCGGCATGTACCTTTTGTCAATGTCAACATACTCAAATACGACATCTTCACCAAGTTCCAATGTAACAGGCTGTCAAGAAAAAAGATGCAATACCAAAGGTGAGAATGGCAGTCTATTGGCCAATATATTCTATTGTAATAATTAGTCTAAAGGAGAAAAGATGCATGATATGTGATAAATTAGTACAAATATAAATAAAATTATAGAAATGTGGAACAAACCTTGACCCTAGGAGTTACAGCAACTATAATCCTTTTACCAGTTTCATAGCTCCAAATTAATGCAACCTAATAGTTTATCCATCCCTTCACCTGGTGACCTCTTGGACTTAAGTAGAGATGATTTCTGAAACAAAATGTGAGATGTTTAATCTGGGCCTCACCCAAACACACTTATGTACTTTGTTTTGGAAAATATGTATTCAAATAGCTTGCATAGAAAATGGTGTCAAGAAAGAGCCAACTTAATCAAATGGCCTTGCTACATATAATCGATAACCTTCAAGCTATTTCGAAGTCCATATTTCTTTTATCAAAAACCATAATAAAGTTCTTGTGTCATAACAAATAACCTGCTTGGTAGGATGCAGAACCTGAATGCTTTTTCCATCTGCATAACACACTGCAGTTTATGAGAAACCGCAAAAAAATCATATCACCCAAGAGAGGCAACCTACAAACACACATCAATTACATTATCCGAAATAAATATTTCTAGCATCAATTGAAACCATGTTTGAACTATAAATGAGTAATGTATGTAGTTAGTGACATACAACGATCCAACCACTGAAGTTTGTGCTCTTGAGCACCTGCACAGGCACGAAATAAGTAATCATAGGAGAGGGAAATCACTAATGAACATTGCAAGTTTGCAACTAATTTGTAGAGTGTGGTTAATCACAGTCGACCGAGCAGAGAAGAAAGCACTCATGATCCTACGTACTGCTGAACACCCTCCCGATTATGCACTCCAATGGACTATTGTTCGCGTCATCAATCTGCACAAATTTGCAAGATGAACTTGGATAATGCATTTCAAGTATGAACTGCTAGCTAGGAGAAAACTAAATGTGGAGCACCTGACGAGGGTGACGATGTGCTTAGAGGCGGGAGCGATGCACTGGCCATGGTCGTCAAGGACGAAGCCAGCGGGTGGCTTGGGCATGGCGTCGCCCGACCATGTCCCCCCAGCGAACCTCCACCTCCCCCTCAGCCTCCTCGTTGTCATAGTCCCTATACCCTGCCTCATCGTCGAAATTCTCATCCAGCCGCAGAGCGTCGGGCGAGCGGGCCATGCCTGCCGGCGGCGCGCGTCTGGATTGCTCCTTGGACGGCAGCCGCTCGGCTAAGCCTCTTGGCGTCCCGCGCCCCTGGTGGTGGCGACTGGGTGCGCCAGCAGGGCCTCGCCTCCCTGGCGTACCTTGTTCTTCGCCATTGTCGTCGTGGAGCCTGGGCGGCAGCCCATGCTGGCGGGTCTGCGGAGGAGGGCCGCGGTTCCTGGGTGGCGGCCTGGACGACCGCTGCTGCCTCGGCGGTGCAGTCACTCGGACGGAGACACACCTCCCGTAACCCACTCTTAAGCAGATTAAGCCTTGGTCCAACGGAGAATCGGCTGGCGGCGAGACCGCGACCCACGCTTAAGCAGATGCGAGCGCTCATAGGGGTGTGGCGACGGCATGGGGCGGTGGCGGGGCGGCGGAGTGGAGGAGCGGTGATCGGTTACCCTCCAAGCGGTTGGCGGCAGCAATAGGGGAGGGATGGCATGTGGATCGTGGCATCGTGCTCATGTATTCTAGGACGACGAAGGGGTACGGATGGATTAGCATGGGATCGGTGGGTTAGTGGAAACGTGAAGTGGCATTGGTGGGTAATTAAAGTGTAAAACACGTTTGATAAATTGGAGCCATTTGGACCATCAAATTACAAGTTTCAACGGATAGAATGATTTGGTTCTCCGCTCTCTCATGCTTTTATAAAGGTAGTAGATAGTAGATAGATAACACCGGAGTAGGGCGTTTTGGTGACCGAGCTCCATGGAGCCCTTTATTTTTAAAAAATTCAAAATTCAGACTTTTTGACTTCAAAAAATTCTGAAAATAAATGTGCAACTATACACGAATGAAATGTATGTGTGTGTAAAAATTCAAGATGAAATACTTCGAAATGCGACCTATAGAAAAAAGACAAATTTCTGAACTTTGAGGATGAATAGTAACATGTGTTAAAAAGCCTCAGATTTGTCTTTTTTGCACAGCCTTCATTTCAACGTATTTCGTCCTAAAAATTTACACACATGTGTGTTATGCCTCCATGTATGTCTGTAATTTTTTTCAGATTTTTTTGAATGGTAGAAATATGAATTTTCATGAATTTTGTGTTTTTCAAAAACCGGCCTCCATGGAAGCCGAGCTCCAAAAGGCATTTTCGGATAACACCGAAGGCTTATTCTCCTAACACCCTATACACCCGCAGCCACCCGACCCCAACAGCACAAAAAGAAAAAGAAAAAAGCCAGGTCAACCCCAGCCCGAAACCCACCCCCGCTCCCCCACTCGTGCCCACCACCCGCACTTCCTCCCACTTTCGTCTTCCCATCTCCTTCCTCTCCGAACCACCTCCCACCCCAACGCCTCCACCGCACAACCTCCCTCCCCGCGCCGCCCCTTCACGCCTCGCACCAGACCAACCCCAATCCTCATCACCTTCTACCGCCATCGCCGGCAGCCACCAGCGCCGCGCCGCGCCGGCCGGGCACCCTCCACCGACCGGCCTTCCACCCACACCTACCCCCACCGACGGGACTCATCCTTCTCCTCCGCAGAGCCCCACCTCCTTCCCACCGCGCCGCCCCTCTCTGGCTACCAACCTGCTGCCCCGCGCCAGATCGAGGAGGCGCCGCTCAGCAACGGTGCTGGAAGCTACGCGCCCGAGATCTGGAACGCGCCCGGTCCTCCCCGTTGGCATCTTCCTCCGGCGCCCCCTTCCCTCCTGACCGGCACCGCCCTACCTCTGGTCGCACCAGCGCCGCTGTGCTGGATGGCCGGCGGCTCACCTACCACCGCTTGGAGATCTGATCCCGGGCTGGGAGTGGGCGGCGGTCCCGCGTGTTCCCAAGGAGGCTGGATCCCCACGCGTCTTCCTGTCCCTGTGTGGGTGCGGGCGGCCATCACCTCCCCTTCCGTGAGCACCATGGCGACCACGCGCGTCGACCACCTGGACTGCATCCTACGACCGCAGCGTCCTTCCTCCCTCCAACAGCGGCGGCGAGGTGCACATGGGGGTGCAGTTCTGCCCACAGCAGCGTGCAGCTCGACCAAACAGGCGTTTGTAGTTCGGTCCACCCCTTCGAACGCTGATGGGGGGCCACGGGATCCACCCCCAACGCCGGCGGCCACCCGTTTTGCCCCTGCAAACCACCACATCCTCCTGACCCCCCTGTTTTTAGCACTTCAGTTCCAGCGCCACATCCTCCTAACCCCGTCTCCTTTTCTCTGTGCAGCACGGTGGCGCGTCAGGTGCAGCACGGTGGCGCGTCAGGTGCAGTGCGGTGGCGCCGGTTGGCAAAACGACGATGGTTTGTGCCTTGTGGTTCGGCGGTTGACGAAAAAGACAAAGAAAAGTCATACACACTTCATCATGGAGTTCAGTATGCAGTTTTGTGTGAGATTGCGAAGCGGCTCAGTATAAAAATACTAAGCGGTTAGTAGCCAAGAGGTTCACTTCTCAAAACATGTAGCTCCTCTAGTGTGCACTTGGGGTTCGCCAGCTAATCATGCATGTCGTGCGTTTTGCCGGTGACCATACTGCAGTCCCTCGTCGCTGAGTGAGTTGTTTTGCAGCTCACTCTTTTTTTCTTCTAGAAATCATTTGCAGTGCACTCAGTAAGAAAAAGAGAAGAGAACATTAATGTTCATTTGAAGTCCATTTTGTTGTTTATGAGGAACGCAAAAGAGAAAGACTAGTAAGAATGGATGGTCATTTTGTATAGTCTTTGCCCTAGTGTAGTTCGGTTGGGTACTTGTGTCGTTGATTCTGCTGTGTACCGGATGGTTGCGTGGCTATGTGAAAATAATGAGTGGATATGTATGTTTTGAAGCTCACTTTATTCTATCACGCAGTTCGCTATAAAACTCCTTTGAGGTTCACTTGGTACTCCGAAACAAAAACACCTTCAGAAGGAGCTCGCTACTCATTACATGCAGTGTGTTTGGTCCTCAGATGTGGTTCATTTTTGAGAGTGATGTTGTTCACTTGCACAAAGCGTGGAAGTGTGAAAAAATTATCGAAACAAAAAATAGTAATGTGGTTCACTTCCATGTATGTTGAGGTTCATTTGCACTCGTCTCTGCTGTCCACTCTGATTCATAAAAAAATGTTTTAAAAAAGAAAAAAATACTCATTCGAGAAAAATTACGTCCAACAAAAAAAAATTCATGTAGTTCGCTTGACTGTCTGATGCAGTGCGATTTTCCGTCCGAAGCAGTGCGTTCTTCTGTCGTTCACAAAAACTTATCTGAGAAAATTTATGTCCGACAAGTAAATCATGAAGTTCACTTGACTCTTTGATGCAGTGCGGCTTTCTGTCCGAAGCAGTGTGTTCTTTTGTCGTTCATAAAATAATGTCAACAAAAACTCACAAAAAACTCATCTGAGAAAATTTACGCCCGACAAGACAAATCATGAAGTTCGCTCGACTGTCTGATGTAGTGCGGCTTTCCGTCCGAAACAGTGTGATCTTTTGTCGTTCATAAAATAATGTCAACAAAAACTCACAAAAAAGCTCATCTAAGAAAATTTACGTCTGATAAGACAAATCATGAAGTTCGCTTGACTGTCTGATGCAGTGCGGTTTCTGTCCAAAGCAGTGCGTTTCTCTGTCTGATGCAATACACACGTCGGTTTTGGTGTCGCGAAAAACAGATTATCCGCATTTTAGTAATTTTAAAACTGCTTTTAAACTGTAAGGAATTAGAGAGCGTGTTCTACATGAAAAAGTTGCATCTCGTCAATATCTTTCCAATGGCATATCATTTGAATCATTTCGACAACCGGTTTGTAAAAATTTCGCGAAAAACGGCCGCTGCCACTCGCCGTCCGCCGCATGATTTTCAAAATTAACTTAAAACTGTAAGGAATCTCAAAACCATTTCTACATATGAAAGTTGCGCCTTGTCCATAGCTTTCCAACGATGTATTACACGCCTCGTTTCGATAAACGGTTCAAAAACTAGAGCAAAAGCAGTAGTGAAAATTGCAAATATTTCAAAAAACAGAATTCCGTGATTTAGTAAATTCGAAACTGCTCTTAAACCGTAACGAATTAGAGAAAATAATATATATAGAAAAGATGCGCCTCAATGATATCTTTCCAACGGCGTATCATTTGCCTTATTCCGATTAGCGGTTTAGAAAAAAATCACAAAAATACGCTCGCTGCCACTCGTCACCCCCTGCACCATTTTTGAAACTGCTCTTAAACCGATAGGAATCTCGGAAAGTGTTCAACATGACGAAGTTGCGCATATTCAATAGCTTTTCAACAGTATATTATATGCCTCGTTCCGATAAACGATTAAAAATTAGAGCGAAAACAGTACCGGAAAAACACTGCGTGCAGTTTTTTTTGACACGAAGTTCACTCGTGTGAGTACTGCAGCACACTTGGTTCGAACAATGACGTGCACTTGCATTGAGCGTGCTGTGCGGAAGTGTTATCAGAATAACTATTCTGATAATATTAT